>NC_090647.1:29496352-29536352 GCF_040937935.1 Hyperolius riggenbachi
ACGAGGGCTGGCAGGCCGGGCTCGGGGGCGAAAAATTGAGCGTGGTCATGATGTCATGTGGGCGGGGCTAACTGTAATGTAGTTGTACCAGCTAACGTAGTTACATGGAAAAAAAAAAATGAAGTAAACGCACATAATGACAGGTAGCCTTTCACCAGTAAATGCACATAAGAATCAGCTTTTCAGCAGTTAATGCACGTAATGACAGACTGCGTTTCTGCAGTAAATGCACATAAGAGCCTGCTTTTCACCAGTTAATGCATGTAATGACAGACAGTTTCCCCATTAAATGCACATAAGAGACAGCTTTTCACCAGTTAATGCACATAATGACAGACTGCGTTTCTGCAGTAAATGCACATAAGAGCCTGCTTTTCACCAGTTAATGCATGTAATGACAGACAGTTTCCCCATTAAATGCACATAAGGGACAGCTTTTCACCAGTTAATGCACATAATGACAGACTGCGTTTCCGCAGTAAATGCACATAAGGGACAACTTTTCACCAGTTCATGCACATAATGACAGACAGCATTTCCCCAGTAAATGCACATAAGAGACAGCTTTTCACCAGTTAATGCACATGACAGACAGCCTTTCACCAGTTAATGCCCATAAGAGACAGCTTTTCACCAGTAAATGCACATAAGAGACAGCTTTTCACCAGCTAACGCACGTAATGACAGACAGCCTTTCACCAGTAAATGCACATAAGAGACAGCTTTTCACCAGTAAATGCACATAAGAGACAGCTTTTCACCAGTAAATGCACGTAATGACAGCTTTTCACCAGTAAATGCATGTAATAACAGACAGCATTTCCCCATTAAATGCACATAAGAGACAGCTTTTCACCAGTAAATGCACGTAATGACAGACAGCGTTTCTGCAGTAAATGCACATAAGAGACAGCTTTTCACCAGTAAATGCACGTGACAGACAGCATTTCCCCAGTAAATGCATGTAATGAGAGACAGCATTTCACCAGTTAATGCACATAATGACAGACAGCCAGTGTCCCCAGGTGTATAGATGTCCCCAGTATATGTAGTCAGGCTAGTGATGGTGGACTGGGGGCCCCAGGGCACCTCAGGCCTAGCTAGTGGTGGGCTGGAGGCCTCAGGCCTGGCTGGTGGTGGTGGGCTGGGACCCCCAGGGCAGCTCAGGCCTAGCTGGTGGTGGGCTGAAGGCCTCAGGCCTTGGTGGTGGTGGTAGGTTGGGGGCCCCAGGGCAGCTAAGGCATGGCTGGTGGTGGGCTGGGGGCCGCAGCACAGCTCAGGCCTGGGTGGTGGGTGTTCTGAGGCCCCCCAGGGGGGTGCTCAGAGTCAGGCCTGGTGGTTGGTGGTGGTGCCTGCTGAGCTGCCCTAGGCCTGGGTGGCTGCCTGGTGCACAGTTGCAAAAAAACAATTTAGCAGTTGGCTGGCTGGAGTAAACAGGACAGGACACCCTGACCCACCACACCCACCTTGTCTGAGTTTCGACTCCTGAGTCCTGCTGGCTGTCTAGCTGACTGACTGGCTCGGGTCCAGAGTCCAGCCTTCAGTCCTGTGCGCTGTCCGTGGGTGCCTGGGTCACTCACTGCCACTGGATGTGACTGAGTGTTACTGACTAGAAGTCAGTGACTCTGCACCCAGTAGGTGGTAAGGTGCCCCCCCCCCCCCCAGTACAGGTAGTAGGGTGTCCCCAGGTGGTGGTTGGGTGGTAGGTAGGTAGCAGTGTGTGGGGTTTAGGTAGGTGTGTAGCAGTGTATTAGGTAGGTAGATAGCACTGTGTGGGTAGGTAGGTAGCAGTTTTTTTTTTTTTTAGGTAGGTAGATAGCAATGTGTGGGTTAAAGTAGATAAGTAGGAGCTTGTGGGGTTTTAGGTAGGCAGGTAGGTAAGTGTGCGGATAGGTAGGTAGGTAGCAGTGTTTGGGTGGGTGGTTATTTGGGTAGCTAGGTAAAGTTTAGGTAGCAGTGGGTGGTTAGGTAGGTTGGTAAGGTTTAGGTAGGTAGGTAGGCAGGCAGCAGTGGGTGGTTTCTGGTAGGTAGAGAGGATAGGTAGGTAGCAGTAAGTGGTTATGTAGGTAGGTAGTGTTTCTCTCCCCCCTCCTCCTCCCATCAGACCTGCAGATCAGCGCGGCGAGCAGGGACAGAGACCTCAGATCAGCGTGGGACCCGGCTGACAGAGCGGCACACAGTGAGCAGCCGCGCGAGTCAGTTCATATGCAGGAGGTGACGAGTGACGTCACTTCCGCATTATGACGTAGTCGGGTCCCACGCTGTCTGTAGTTCTGCTTGTTCCGCTCGCCGCGCTGATCTGCAGGTCTGATGAGAGGGAGGGGAACATGGGGGACAGGCGGCAGCCGCCCAACCCGAGCACCCTGCAGGGGTTGAGGCCACAGGCGAGCCAAGCAAAGCGGCAGGGGCAGCAGCGACTGGGGGGGCTTTCATAGGGGCTTACAGTTTGTCAGCTGGGGCTTCAGCCCCGGCAAGCCCCAGTGTAGCGCCGCCACTGGACGCAAGTGTGTGTTTGTGTGCTGCAATTATTCAAACGCCTTGACTGATTTCAACGAAACCTGGTATAAATACCATACTTTGTACAGAGCCAGGGAATATGTTTGCGCTTTATAAATCAACAATAATAATAAATCCCTCACTACCTGGGATGATATGTTCTGGGGGTCTCGCGGCCCCCCTGCACACCTGGGCGGAGCTACAAACAGCAAATCAGATTTCACCCATTCAAGTCAATGGAAAAAATGTAAAAGGCTGCCATCCTCACAGTAATCAAGCCAGAGTCCCCACACATGGCACAGTTGGTCACTTGGTGACCGAGGTTACAAATTCTGGAAAAGTGGGCAGAGCATAAAACAGCCATTCATTTTAAATGGCAAAATGTAAATTGCAGCCATTCTTACACTGTTAAAGAGAACCCGAGGTGGGTTTGAAGAATATTATCTGCATACAGAGGCTGGATCTGCCTATACAGCCCAGCCTCTGTTGCTATCCCAAACCCACCTAAGGTCCCCCTGCAATCCCTCATAAATCACAGCCACGCTGCTGACAAACAGCTTGTGAGGGCTGGTGCACACCGAGCGGCTTTTTGGGCGTTTTCAGATCCGCTTGCGGCTGCGGATCTGCTTGGTCAATGTATCTCAATGGGGTGGTGCACACCAGAGCGGCAGGCGTTTTGCAGAAACGAAAAATGCCTGGGTGAGGCATTTTTTGGATTTCGGATGCGTTTCTGCCTCAATGTTAAGTATAGGAAAAACGCAAACCGCTCTGAAAAACGGCACTTCAGAGCGGTTTTGCCGGCGGTTTTGTTACAGAAGCTGTTCAGTAACAGCTTTACTGTAACAATATATGAAATCTACTATACTGAAAACCGCAGCAGCAATCCGCAAAACGCTAGCAAAACGCCATAGAAAAATAAAAAAAAGCGTTTAAAAATCTGCTAGCATTTTGCGGATCTGCTAGCAGTTTTTGGTGTGCACCAGCCCTCAGAGCTGGCTGTGTTTCTCTATAGTGTCAGTCTGCTGCTCTCCCCGCCTCCTGCAGAACTCCAGTCCCCGCCTGCATCCCTTCCCTCCCTGCTGATTGGAGGGAATGGACGCGGGCAGGGACCAGAGCTATGCAGGAGGCGGGGGGAGCAGCTGAGACTGACACTACAGATGTAAACACAGCCTCACAGCGTGGCTGTGATTTATGAGGGATTGCAGAGTGCAGGGGGACCTTAGGGGGATTTGGGATAGCAACAGAGGCTGGGCTGTATAGGCAGATCCAGCCTCTGTATGCAGATAACATTCTTTAAACACACCTCGGGTTCTCTTTAAAGGATTTCTGAGGTAAATGAATTAATTTAGCTTTAACTTACCTGGGGCTTCTTCCTGCCACTAGAAATCATTTGTGTCCCTTGCAGCAGGAAGTGAAAAAACGCAATCGCTCTGCAAAATCGCTTAGAAAAGCGCTTACCAAAAACGTCCAACGCACATAAATAAAGAAAAAAGTGTCAAAAAACAGCCAACACGAACGTGATCGGAGCGCAATGTGAACGCGGTCTCAGGGCCCAGCCACACTAAGCGCTTTTCTGAGCGCTTGAGACTGATTAGCGCTTTTTGAGTGTAATAAAGATTTGTTGGTTGCTATGGGCAACAACACTACACCTTTGTTCGGCACCCTATCACAGAAAAAATCACTCCCATTCACTTTCATTAAAATTGCATAAAAATCTCTGCGATTTTTCGCGTACACGATCTCTCTATCGCGGCAAATTTTACACGATTTTTACTGCGATTTTAATGAAAGTCAATGGGCCCGATTTTTTTTAAAAGCGATCAGAAAGCGCTAATCAATCATAAAGCGCTCAGAAAAGCACTTATGGTGTGGCTGAGCCCCAAGGGGCCTTTTCCACTAGCAATCGCTAGCGTTTGTGCTAAACGCTAGCGATTGCGATTCAGCAAGTTGCTAATTTTTTGGGGCGATTGCGATTTTGCTATGCAATGCACTGCATAGCAAAATTGCTCCGAGCCGCGATCGCGCTTTAGTTAAAATCGAATCGCGGTAGTGGAAATTACCTACCGCGATTCCTATGCTATTTAGCAAACTCTAGCGATTTTAAAATCGCTAGCGATTTGCGATTTTGCGATTCAGCATCGCAATCGCCGCAAGTGGAAAAGGGCCCTTTAGAGGCATATTGAAACCACACCCTGTTTCCTCTAAGGCCTCTTTTCCATGGACTGCTGAGCTGCGTGCTAAGCAAGCAGTTACAAGGCAGCAACCAGCAGTTACCAGACAGCAACCAACAGTTACCAGGCAGCAGTGAGCAGTTATCTGGCAGCAACAAGCAGTTACCAGGTAGCAACCAGCAGTTACCAGGCAGAAGTGAGAGTCGTGACAGTTTGAGAGGCATTTCACTGCCTATCAACAGTCCGTGGAAAAGAGGCCTTAATCATTATTTATAAGCAGGCCACCTTATTACTGAGGTCAATTAATACTTACATCTGATCCTTTATACTACAAGGAAGTGCTAGGGGGACAGATCAAAATTGTTTTCCTAAGGAAAGCCCCATCTTGCTTATCAGTGTCACTGCCATTCATTGACTGGCCTCTTTCTCTGTGTTGTATAGACTGTAAATACCTCCCATAGGGGAACTTAGCAGGTCTCTTTGTATGAATGCCTTCCTATTATTCTCCTGAATAGGGGGCAGTGCAGTGCAGATTTATCTCAGCACAGAATGGAAACTACAAGGGACAATCCTTCAATGAGTGAAAGTGTTCATTTGCAATGCAAAGTTTTATGTCCCAAGTTTAAAGGGATCCTAAACTGAAGTAAAGAAAAAAAAATACTACTTACCTGGAGCTTCTACCAGCTCTCTGCAGCCGCCCTGTGCCTGCGCTGTCACTAAAGTGAACCTCCAGTCCCCTGCAGCAACTCTCCTCCGACCGGCCTGGGGCCCCCCTCCCCACAATCTGGTGATCCTCACAGCCTGGGGCCCCCCTCCCCACAATCTGGTGATCCTCACGGCCTGGGGCCCCCCTCCCCACAATCTGGTGATCCTCATGGCCTGGGGCCCCCCTCCCCACAATCTGGTGAACCTGATGGCCTGGGGCCCCCCTTCCCACAATCTGGTGATCCTCACGGCCTGGGGCCCCCCTCCCCACAATCTGGTGATCCTCACGGCCTGGGGCCCCCCTCCCCACGATCTGGTGATCCTCATGGCCTGGGGCCCCCCTCCCCACAATCTGGTGATCCTCACGGCCTGGGGCCCCCCTCCCCACAATCTGGTGATCCTCACGGCCTGGGGCCCTCCTCCCCACATCTGGTGAACCAGGCCTTACCCACCTGTGCTGTCATGCCCACCCCCCTCCACCCCCGCATACTGGTGACCCTCACAGCTTACCCCCCCCCCCCCCTGCACTCTGGTGATTCAGAATGAGCAGCTATGCCTGGCCTTCCCCATCTGTACTGCGCAGACAACACTTCTCCGAAAGTCAGAATCAAATGAGTCACTCTTGTTAGACTTTAAAGAGCTTCTGTATAGGAAATCCCCAGTAATCTCTGCAGTTAAATATAAGAACATAAAAGGAGATCAGCGTTGCTGGGAGAGCCAAGTCTAGACTGCAGTGACGGGTAATATCTGGCAGCACCGGCTCACAGACATGACTCATCGCTGCCAGATTCCCTGATCCAGATCCAGCAAACCAGGAATGGATGGAGCACACACTGCACCCTATTCAATTAACATTTGTTCCTGAGTTTTCTGCTAGTTGATATTTTCCCGCAATAAAAAGCCCCTTAAAGGATGTCCGAGGTGAAAAATTAAATCTATCTGTACTTACCTGGGGCTCCTTCCAGCCCATAGAAGTCGTGTGTGTCCCTCGCCGCAGCTCCGGTCCTCTCCAAGGTCCTGTTGGGAACCTCTGAAGGATCGCCGACCCATCGGATGTGCGTCTTCTGCTTTTGCGAGCGCCGAAGCGCACCCACGTCATTGACAGCACACCCGGGGCCGGATGTAGGCCAAGGCCTCCTAGGCCATGGCCTAGGGCACCACAGGAGCAAGGGCACCAAAGCAGCAGGCTAAACTAGGGCAGCATTTGCAAATGCTGCAATGCAGGGAGATCAGGCGAGTGCCTGACAGTGGTACTCTGCTGCCAGCCGCCTGTGCAGCAGCCACTTTGGTCTCTTTGCACGTTTGCATTGTGGCCGCCAGCTATGGACTCGGGCAGCATTGGAGACGGAAAGGAAGAGGAAGCTTCTGCACTGGAGACGAGTGTTGAAAGGAGTGACACTGATGGCTGCGGCGGTGTGAAGGTGAACTGGCTACCTATACGGAAAGGGGGTGGTGGGAAAAGGAGGGATTAAGGGAGTCATCTAGCTACCAATACTGGAGGGTAGGGGGAGGGGTCATATAGCTACCTATACTAAGTGGGAGGGGTCATCTGGCTACCTATACTGGAGGGTAGGGGGGAGGGGTCATCTGGCTGCCTATACTGGAGGGTAGGGGGAGGGGTCATCTGGCTACCTATACTGGAGGGTAGGGGGAGGGGTCATCTGGCTACCTATACTGGAGGGTAGGGGGGAGGGGTCATCTGGCTATCTATACTAGAGGGAACACTCACTACCTATACTAAAGAGGGGCGGCTGGTGACAGTGGTCTTGGGCGGTAAAGAGTACAAAACAGGCCCTGAGCACACCGCGTTGATAGGGATGTGCACCTCTCACCTCACCTCTGCTATACAAGACCATGGTGAGTACTGGTGGCCGGTTAGGGAACAGTCTTCCGTGGCGAGAAAATATGATACCAAAACGCCTAATGGTCCCCTTAACTCCCATTATTGCACACTCTCTCCTCCCCCCGACACTGCAGGACCCCTTCACGCAGTGCGGTGCAGCAAATTGCAGTGCGGCAACCTGACCATGGTCCTGACATCACACTGTGGGAGGGGTCTCACCACAATATCAGCCATACAGCGCCCCCTGATGGTCTGTTTGAGAAAAGGAATAGGTTTCTCATGGGAAAGGGGGTATCGGCAGGGCCGGCCTTTGGCCTGTGCGACCTGAGCGATCGCTCAGGGCGCCGGCCGCCGGCTTCCAGGGGGGGGGGGCGCCGCTCTCCTGTCGCCCGGCCGCATATTGTTATTTATGCTCACTGTGTCTGCGGCCGTGCTCCGGCTTAGTAGCGCCGCGCAACTGTCTCCCGCTCTGGCTCCGCCCCCTGGTGCCGCTGGGGGTGATGGGGGCGAAGAACAGCAACAACTGCTGCAGCCTCTTGGAGTTGGAGACAGCGTGAGAGTCTCCGGCTCCGCCCCGCGCTGCTGGCCCCATAACCGTTATAGGAGGAGGAGGTTGGAAGCGCGCGCGGTGTCACACTGTCAGCCACCCTGCCCTGACCTGGCTATCTGTGTGACAGTGGGTGGCTGGGTGTGTGTGACTGTCTGTCCCTTGAGACCCAGGAGCCGGGCTGGCCATGATCTCCCCAACTGACCCCACACCAGTTGTAAAAGTAAGTCTCCGCTCCCCATTACCAGGACATATGTATGTACATATATGTATATATATATATATATATATATATACACACATATATATATATTTACACACACACACACACACACACACACACACACACACACACACACACACACACTAAGTGGGGGTCTGCCTATATACATACACACTAAAGGGGGGATCTGCCTACACTAGTAGCCTATATACACTAAGGGGGGGATCTGCCTATAATAGGCAGATCCCCCCCCCCCCCTTAGTGTATATAGGCTACTAGTCTTGTATATGTAGGCAGATCCCCCTTTAGTGTGTATATAGGCAGATCCCCCTTAGTGTATAAATTATATATACACACACTAAGGATCTGCCTAATATATGTACACTAAAGGAGGGGACTTGCCTACAAGACTAGTAGCCTATATACACTAAGGGGGGAATCTGCCTATAACAGGCAGATCACCCCCCCCCCCTTAGTGTATATAGGCTACTCGTCTTGTATATGTAGGCAGATCCCCCCCTTTAGTGTATATATATATATATATATATATTAGGCAGATCCCCCTTAGTGTATGTATTATATATACACTATTTAAGTATTTATAGCACCGACATAGTACACAGCGCTGTACAGAGTATATATTGTCGATCATGAATTATATCTCTATACTGTATATGGGTGTGTGTGTGTGCGTGCGTGCATGTGCGCGCGCGTGTACAAAGAGGATGAAAGGGGGGGGGGGGGCAAAAAAATCAAGTTTCGCTCAGGGAGCTGTGAAACCTAAGGCCGGCCCTGGGTATCGGCTACTGATTGGGATGAGGTGCAATCCTTGGTCGGAGTTCTGCTTTAATAGAATACCCAGGGTTCCACTTTGAAAAGCTGTCCAGGAACTGATGCCACCCAGTGGCAGAGGTCCTTTACCCTGAAGCAATTATTTTGTACGGTTCGGAAATCGCACGAAAATCGCAAAGCTGCGTTTGGTATACGATTTTCTTCCACTCCCATTGGCTTTAAAACAAGTGCAGGAAAAATGCAGAATGCACTACATCTGCACTTGTGGCAAAATTGACTCGCATCAGTCGATACTAGGTACAGTGATTTCAGTGATAATCACGCCACCCTTGCATTTTTTGCAGATTGCCAATGATCCGCAAAAAGCAGCAAAGCCCACACGGTGGTAAGCTGCAGTATTCTGAGATAGTCAGGGTCGGTTTAAGCACCTGAGGTCTCCCCTACTCTCTGACTAACCCACCCCCCCCCCCCACCCCCCCAGCAAAATCATCACCTAGGGACCTGGGTGGGCCCGTCAGTGCGTACAGACCCCGCCAGCGCTCAGGGGCTCTGGGGTTATTGCCCCCCCTTCGCCTTAAAGTGAATCTGTAGCCAGCCGCCCTTTCCTGACCTCTGCCACCACCAAACTCCTCATCCATGCCCTCATAATTTCCCGCCTTGACTACTGCAATGCCCTGCTGTCTGGTCTCCCTATGACCCGAACAGCCCCACTGCAGTCCATCATGAATGCGGCAGCCAGAATTATCCACTGCTCCCATCGCTCCACCACGGCGGATCCGCTCCTAGAATCCCTCCACTGGCTTCCTATCCAGTCCAGAATCAGATTCAAGATACTGTGTCTGACTTACAAATCTGTCCACAAAACCTGTCCAACCTACATTTCTGATCTTACTCAGAGGTACACACCTAGCCGCTCACTCCGCTCTTCCAATGAACTTCGCCTAACCGCCCCCCGAATCACCCAGTCCCATGCACGCCTCCAGGACTTCTCAAGAGCTGCTCCAACACTATGGAACTCCCTACCTCCACCCATTAGGGCAGCCCCCTCCTTCAACATCTTCAAGAAAGCCCTCAAAACTCACCTTTTCACTCTGGCCTACCACCCCTCACAAGTGCTCTAAACCTACAGCTGAACTCTGGTCCCCTACCTCTCGTGTCCCTACCTCTCCTAGATTGTAAGCCTTTGGGCAGGGTCCTCCTCCTTTTGTGTCTTACCTGATCTTGCACCACCATTACTGTGCACCCATGCTATGCATCTGAGTGAACCTAACTTGCCTAATCTCCATGCTCCATCCAGTGACTGACTAAGCATTACCTTGTACTCATACTGTGCTGTGTGATCTGGTTTTCTTGTATTCCTGTATTGTCATATTGCTGTATGTCACCCCTAAATATTGTCTGTAACCTAAATTAATGTCCAGCGCTGCGTAATATGTTGGCGCTTTATAAGTACAATAAATAATAATAATAATACTTACCTAACGAGAGGAAAGCTTTCCCGTTCTACTCCCGGTCTCCTCGTTTCCCGGCAGGCTCCACGGTTTGAATCTCCCGCCGTGGGAGACTTTGGCAGTCTTCCAAAGACCGGCGGCTCTGTGCTACTGCACATGCACGTGCGCCAGAGAGGGCACTCGCACCTGCGCAGTATGGAGTGAGCGGCCCATCTTCGGAAGCCCATCTTCGGATTGCTGAAGTCTCCACAACCCCAAAGAGAGCAGTCCATTGTGGACTGCTAACAGGGAAGCCTGCGGAGGAACGCGGACACCGGGAGGAGAACGGGAAGGTTCATTAGGCCCCAGAACCTTCCCTCTCCTTAGGTAAGTATCTGTTTTTTATTTTAAAAAAGGCTTCAGACTCCGGTAGTACGGCTGTCTCTAGAGATGGCTGAGTCTATGCCCTGGCCCCTTAAACTTACTATGAAAGTGCCTTGTCCAGAAGGCCCTTCCACAGTTATAACAAGCAGCTCCTCTGACCTCCACAGCTCCAGACTGCGATGTTCTCCGGGAATTTTGTCCATGCCCCGCCCCCCTTTCAATCTGAATAGAGTGACAATGCTAAACCTATGAACAGGGCAGTTTCTTGGGCAGGGCGATCGCCCTGGGCGCAGACTGGCAAGAAGAAGAAGGGGGGCGCAGGCAGAAGGACAATCGCTAGGGAGCTGGTGACGCGTGGTGCAGCCAAATGAAAGAAGATTACCAGTCCTATCACCTCCTTTGACTCCTCCTGGGCTGCCTGCATCCAACGTCAAGTCATTACGTCAGCACCGTGTGACACCTGATGTCCTGTAGCGGTACTGCAGGCTGTCAGTGCGCAGCGTCCATGGAGGAGTCTGCTTTTCGCCTGTGTGTTTTCCTGGTCCCTGCTTCCTCCTGGACGGGCGGCTGGTCACTAGTAAGTAGGCAGACCTACTTGTGACCTGTGGCTGTGTGACTGTCCCTAAAGAGTAAGGGTTCGCGAGTCCACGGGGGCGGGTGCAATTTTAACACACTCGCCCTGGGTTCAATTTAGCCTAGAAACTGCCCTGCCTATGAACTCCACACCTTATGCCCTGCTGCTAGCAGAAGAAGTGGTTTATTAGTAATTCATTGGTGATTCTTTTGTGTATACAGGCATGTTGCGGTCACGGTCACATCACACGGTTTAAGAGGAGTCATTGTCCTTTCCTGTTCTATCTGGCCGGCTCTGCCCGACAGTTACCTGGGCTGACAGCAGATGCTGCTGACTCAATCCATCCCCGGCCAAAATAAGCGCAGGTTATCGTCGGTCTCTGGCAGATGCTTCTTTGTAGTAGGAGATCCGCGGGCTAAAAATAGTGTCTATTGCTGTGTCACGCCGCGTGCCTCTGGGCTAGAAATCACTGATTGACAGAGGAGGCCGGACTCTGACAGCTATCAGGAAGTATTGCCAGTAACAGCACGGGACTGTAAGAGGGTGTATAAACCTACCCATACTACCCTATATATGTTATATATGCACATAACCAGCACTTTTAAAACAGCGCAAGAGATTCGGGCGCAGCCGGCGCCACCATAGGCCATAATAGGAATTACAGCTATCGCTGTGCTCAGTGAGTAATTTGGGCGCCGTCAAAAGCTAAAATTTCTTTTAAAACACCATAATTCGACCGCCAGCAATAGCTGGAAGCCGAATTGCATCGTTCCCCACCATCCACGTGGACCTGGAGGGGGAATAGTAATTACCAACACCGGGACTTGTGCAGGAGCAGGGTAAGCCGTATATAGGCTTTACCTTGCTCCCAAATCTACCAGCAGCTATTTCATAGGTTCCAGTTCCAGGTTTTTTTCCTTCGTTAGTTTACAGAGGCCCTGTAGTAACAGATAATAGAATGCAGCAAATTATTCAGAAAACCCACTTAAATGTTAAAGAGAACCCGAGGTGGGGTTCTGACAATGCTATCCGCATACAGAGGCTGAGTCTGCCTATACTGCCCAGCCTCTGTTGCTATCCAGATCCCCCCTAAGCCCCCCCCCCCCTGCACTCTGCAATCCCCCATAAATCACAGCCACACTGCCGACACGCAGCGTGTCACAGCGGGCTGTGTTTACCTCTGTACTGTCAGTCTCGGCGCTCCCCCGCCTCCTGCATAGCTCCGGTCCCCGCCCGCGTCCTTTCCCTCCCTGCTGATTGGAGGGAATGGACGCGGGCGGGGACCGGAGCTATGCAGGAGGCGGGGTGAGCTCCGAGACAGACACTACAGAGGTAAACACAGCCCGCACAGTGCGGCTGTGATTTATGGGGGATAGCAGAGCGCAGGGGGGGCTTAGTGGGGATCTGGATAGCAACAGAGGCTGGGCAGTATAAGCAGACCCAGCCTCTGCATGCGGATAGCATTGTCAGAACCGGACCTCGGGTTCTCTTTAAAGGAAAGTAAATTGATGGGAAAAACAATTGCATCTATTCTCCTTCTCCTAAAAATTGACTTTTTTAGATAACCCTGAGTTTTATTCTATATTTAAATCTAGTTTTTAAGTTTTTACTGTTTCATTGTCTCTGTTCAATGACACTTTCATTGACGTATGTCAGAGCCTAAATCTATGAATTATTGACCCTTTATCTCTTTCCTGCTCTCAGAAACCATTTACTGACAGGAAAGTGTTTTGTGGCTGTAATTACTTATCAGTGAAGGTTATGCTGTAGTCTGATCCAGTCCAACCTGGATAGAAACTGTCACGTGCATACCTTATTTTTAACTCTTTCAGGCAGAGAAAGAAAAAAAGGAACACAGCCTAGTTATTTGTGTGCTAGGCACTGTAAATACACAAATCTACCTCATCATGTCACATGTCAGTTCGGTTGTCCTTTAAATATCCTGGTTTCAACATCAGAAACACTTACTATATTTATATATTGCTGTATATTGGTATCAAGCCCTGCCCTCCTAGTAATGCTTAGCCTAGGCTGTTTATTATACAGAATTCTCATCCCACGCCCCGCTTTCCCCGAGCATCCTGGGAGACCAGAGATCTTTTCTTCTGGCTTTGGAACTCCGTAAACTGACATTCCACAGAGATCACCTGCCAGTACTAAAGATGTTGACGACTGATACATTTCACAACGTAAATCATGGGGAGGAAAGGTTTTATAATGGGCAAACACTGACTACATAATCTATAAGGCCCCGTTCACATCACAAACGCGGATGGCCATGCGTGCGGAACGCGTGCGGACCGCAACGCGTACGAACGCACGCCATCCGCGTTTGTGTGTGTTGCGTGGCTGATCCCATCACTGAAAAGTGAATGGGACAGCCATGCGTTTTTACAAAAAATGCGTGCAGCATGCGTTCCCGGACCGCTTGCGGCTGCGGATACGCTTGGGTAATGTATTTCAATGGGCTGGTGCACACCAGAGCGCGAGGCATTTTTCTGAAACACATACTTCCGGGGTGAGGTATTTTTTGGATTGCGGCGGCGTTTCTGCCTCAATGTTAAGTATAGGAAAAACGCAAACCGCTCTGAAAAACGGCAGTTCAGAGCGGTTTTGCCAGGCGGTTTTGTTACAGTAGCTGTTCAGTAACAGCTTGGTTCAGACGGACGTCTGTGTGGCGTCGCGTCTGGGGGCGTTGTGGTGGCTGCGCGGTCAGGCTTTCAGTAGCCTTCGGTCGCGTCGTGATGCGGTCGCGTTTTTTTCTTCCCCTAGGGGAACATTAGCCGTCGCGGTTGGCCGCTCCCTGGAAGCAACGTGTCGCTTCCAGGGGCAGCCCGAACGCTTGCGAAAATCGGGTAAAAGCTCGCAAAAGCTCGGTGTAAACGCTCCCATTCACTTGAATGGGAGCGTTTACCGCGACGTTCCGAACGCTTGCGGTAAACGCTCCGCAAGCGTCCCTCTGAACCAGCCCTTACTGTAGCAATATCTGAAATCTACTACACCAAAAACGCTTCCCAAAGCCGCAAAATGCTAGCTGAAAGGTTACAGAAAAAGAAGAAAAAGCGTTTCAAAATCTGCTAGCATTTTGCGGATCTGCTAGCGGTTTTTGGTGTGCACCAGGGCAAAATGAATATTGTAAAAAAAATAAAATAAAAAAAAGAAATTTTATTAATTATGTTATTTTGACTACAGTTCCTCTTAAATTTTTGTTGCACAAGAGATAAAACTTTTTTTCTCACAATATTTAGACAGCAGGCAGACAGTCAGGGACACAAGATAATAGTATAGTGAGGTCAGGGGCTGAGAGACAGATTTGAGTGTCAACAGCATAGAGGTGATACTGGATACCAAAAACACCATATTATTTGTCTCTGATAATGCTCTACTCATCGTACGGTAAGGCCTGGAGCCCACTAGCAGTATGTTACTAAGCCGTTACTAAGCAGTAGTGATTTGAAAAGCTCTTGCTAATGTAATGCTATGGGTGTGATCCCACTTGAGGGATGTGATTTTATAAAAAAAAAATCCCCCATAGCATTGCATTAGCGAGAGCTTTTTCAAACCCTAGCACTTGTAGTGGGCACTGGAACCCACTACAAGTCACAAATCGGTATCGCAATCGCAAGTGCTTTTAATTAGCAATTTGCAAACTATTTCATGAGCGTTTTCCTGCGATTTTGGGAGCGATTTTAAAAAGTGTAAACTTTTTGCCAGCGATTGTGATAGCGATTTGCGATTTTAATTCTGATTGGACGTTACAAATGATTTTAATTTTTTTTTTACAGTTTGCAGTAATTCAAATTCACACACAAATCGCTAAGTGTAGCGATTCATGAGCGATTTGTCAGCGCTTCAATACTTTACATAGGAGCATAACTGCTCCCAAAATGCTACATGTCCTGCGATTGCAATTTGCCTAATCGCAACCGCTGTAGTAGAATCTGTCCCATCCATTTACATTGGCAGAGCACTAAACGTTTCTTGGGCGGGGCCATCAGGCCTAGTTACACCCCTAATGCTCCACTAAATGAAGAACAAAGCTATACAGCTGTCACTCTCCTGCCTCCTCCCCCTCAATCCATTATTCCCTGACTTCTCCTTACCCCACCCACTTAAAGAGGAACTCCAGTGAAAATAATGTAATAAACAGAAGTGCTTAATTTTTACAATAATTATATATAAATTATTTAGTCAGTGATTGCCCATTGTAAAATCTTTCCTCTCCCTGATTTACATTCTGACATTTATCACATGGTGACATTTTTACTGCCGGTAGGAGATGTCAGTGGAAGGAGGTGCTGCTTGCTTTTTTGGCAGTTGGACTTAGCTGTACACAGCTGTTATTTCCCACAATGCAATGAGGTTCGCAGACAGAAAACTGTCAGGACCTTGGTCCTGACATCACACTGTGGTAGGGGTTTCACCACAATATCAGCCATACAGCCCAACCCCCCCCCCCCCCCCGATGATCCGTTTATGAAAAGGTAAAGATTTCCTCATGGGAAATGGGCTATCTGCTACTGATTGCGGATACGCTTGGTCAATGTATTTCAATGGGCTGGTGCACACCAGAGCGGGAGGTGTTTTGCAGAAACGCATACTCCCGGGGTGAGGCATTTTTTGGATTGCGGAGGCGTTTTTGCCTCAATGTAAAGTATAGGAAAAACGCAAACCGCTCTGAAAAACGGCAGATCAGAGCAGTTTGCCAGGCGGTTTTGTTACAGAAGCTGTTCAGTAACAGCTTTACTGTAACAATATATGAAATCTACTACACTGAAATCCGCAGCAGCAATCCGCAAAACGCTGGCAAAACGCCTCATAAAAATAAAAAAAGCGTTTAAAAATCTGCTAGCATTTTGCGGATCTGCTAGCGGGTTTTGGTGTGCACCGGGCCTACGTGCTTTTGAAAATAAATAAATCCCTGAGAATCCCCCATGAAGAGATGGACTAGTCCAAAACCTGTCACTTCTATCAGATTTCTACTACCTACTGTAAGTAAGAAACGTACTTCTTATTTGTATGTTTGCACATACTGTATTTTAAATTTTACAATGTTTCGCCATAGTCCGCCTTTAATGGTCATCTTACGTACGGTTATGTAGCTAGGGGTCTGTGGGCCTGAAGCATTCTATACAAAACAACTGATATTACGATCAGGCAGGCATGTTGGGCTCTTGATCTCTGGCAGATTCCATCACAGTGATTTAATCTGCCAGTAATAAACAAGGAAAATCGCCAATGATTGAAGGAGAGCCCCTCTGGACCTGTGGACCTGGCTAAGGCCTCATTCACATCAATAAGTGCAGATGGCTGTGCGATGGGAACGCACCGTGTACAATGGCATGCCATCTGCGTTGGTATGCGCACTGCAGTGAATGGGTCAGTGCTGCGATTCTTGAAAAATGCATGCAGCAGTGCGATAGCGCATTGTACTTCTGCGCGGGGCATATAATGGGAACGACAGAAGGGCTGTCTATGCCCTTCTACCATTATTGCGTGTCGCACACCATACACGCTGCAGAAATACGCACGGCAGCGCATATAGTCTGAACGAGGCCTCAGTCACAACCTCTGCTCTGCACGATCCTGTATCGCTACTCCACTCAATGAACGTTACAGCAGAAAGATCATCAAATAAGCTGATCCTGAGAATGTTTATAACATAGTGCCACCTACTGGTAAGTGGATGTTAAAGCGGTATTGTCACCATAAAAATCAAATTTCAACAGCAACGGGTCTGAGTGTATTACGTGATAAAGATGCTAATCCTGCATTCAGAACTTGCAAAACTTTTTCTGCTGTTATGATTTGGAGTTATCACATACTTAAGGAACACTGGCCCTTTAGTAGTCGTGCCAAAGAATTGCATGCTGGGGGTTCTTTTTATCTATAATCTATTCCTCCTCTTCCCTTTATTTCCCTGCCAGCTTCTTATCTGAAACCTAATCCCCTACTCACTTGTGTTTACAAGCAAGGCTGAGGCGACTCAGCGATTGGAGGAGACAAGAAAAAAGTAATGACATCACGAGTTAGTCTTAACTGTGGGCAAAAGACATGGCCCCCACCAGGAACAGAATTCTCGTCATTTACTTACTAACATTCACTGAAATCAAAACGTGGACAGTATAATACATGTGTTATGTAAGTAGATCAAGTATTTATCTACTTATATATGTGTTTTTTTCCCTGGCATAGTATGGCTGATCCTACTGCTTTAACACCAGGGTTCTGCACAGAGGCAGGCTACTTAGTTGAAGAAATTGTATTATTTTGAGTTCTGTTTATAAATGGTGATCTGCTGAAAAGATTGTGTTAAAGTTACAAATCACATCCTTGACTGGATAACGGTATCACAGAAAAAGATTATGCGTCCCAAGATAAGGTAGCAGTTTTTGTCTACCACTGATGATCACCTGGCTTTTTTTTTTTTTTTAGTAAGATTTGGTAGGGGCTAGCATCCACCAGGCCCCTACACTTCCCCCAGGCCCTAGGCAACTGCCTAGGGTTGCCTTGTGGATGATCTGGCTCTGCTGTATCGTCTTCTTAGGTCAGCTGGATAGCATGCTGGAAACGCTGTTGCCTTTGATGTAGGGTTTTAGCCTTTGACCAGGTTTCAAATCTACATAAAATAGTAAGGGGTCTTTGGGCAAGGCTCCCTAATGATCCGGGTTGCCTGTGTAGCCAGCCCTGAAGTGCTTTGAGTCTGCCAGGAGAGATGCGCGATGTAAGTGTTGTGTGTCTTGTCTTACATCTAGCAGTCTTCAAACCATTTTTTAAAGAGACTCTGTAACAAAATGTTCAGCCTTATTTCTCCTATCCTACAAGTTCCTATACCTGTTATGTGCTCTGGCTTACTGCAGCCTTTTCTAGTTGCACTGTCTCTCTAAAGGGGCCCATACACTTATACTATTTCCCGCCGATATACAGCAGATTCGATCACTGTGATCGAATCTGCTGTGAAATCGTTGCGCCAAATGATCGATTTCCGGCCAAAATCGATAGTTCCCGTCAATCTGTATGCACGGAAGATTTTGCTCGATCACCGGCGGGTCGGGAGTGCGTCGATAGCAGCGTTCGAATGTCCGACGACCGACGCTAGCTGCAATACATTACCTGATCCGGCTGGCGCGTATCCCCTCTGTCCCCACTGCTCCTTCTCCGCTGAGTTTCGGCAGGCTTCACTTCTTCCTGTCCCGACAGGAAGTTTAAACAGTAGAGCGCCCTCTACTGTTTAAACTTCCCCGGACAGGAAGTGAAGTGAAGCTGGAGCCCTGGAGCCGAACGCGGAGAAAAAGACAGCGGAGACCGGGGGACTCACGCCGGCCGGATCAGGTAATGTATGCAGGGGGGCGGCGGCAGCGGAAGCTACACAGATGGTGAATCGATTTCATGCTGAAAGCGATTCACAATCTGGTTGCAGTAAAGGCAGCCATACGATCCCTCTCTAAACAGATTCGATCAGAGAGGGATCTATCTGTTGGTCGATCTGATGGCAAATCGACCAGTCTATGGCCACCTTAATATATCTTATCTTCTTTTCTTTGTCAAGCTTTGTCGACCCAGGGAGGAAGGAGCTGCCTCTGCTGTAATAGGGAAAAATCATGCACGCCCCCTGCAGGCTCATTCCTGTGTGCTTATTTCTCACTCACAGACAGGTCCCTGCTCTCAGTCTCAGCTGTGTCTATGAGGCTGTGAGAGGAGGGATCTGCCTGTCACATGCTGACAATTTGTTACAATATTGCAGCGGAGAGCGTCAAAAATGTCACAGAGGGGGCTAGGAGATGTCCCCGAACAGGCTGATATGTTCATTTATATAACATTTCTTCAATACATATTCTTGTGATGAAACGCGAAAAAGCCGCTGTCTCTCAAGGCGAGGCGGCTGTTTCCGTGTCCAGCATGGCGTCACAACGCGGAAAAAACGCCGCATGCCGCTTAGGCAGAGCGGCGGAATCCGTATTGGGAACGGCGGAATCCGCATTGGAGGCGGCTCCCGCACTCAGTTCACTGGATACATTGCAAAACAGTACTGGTGTGGCTAGGACTGATAGTCCACCAAGATTCAGACTTACACGCGCGCGAGCACAGAGGCAGAGTTTAAATAGCAGTTAGAAGGGTGTTGGCTGACCAGCTGGGTCAGCTGACAAATTCCACTGCTCCCATTGGACCAGCAATTAGGGAGGTCCTGGAAAGGTCCTAGAGTATATATACTGCTGGTTGTTCACTTGCTCTTTGTCTGGCGTGCGATCACATATGTGGGAGCACCCAGATCCGTAGTCAGATCCGCAAGTGTGCCGGGACCAGCTGGAGCTGTAATCCTACACTTAGCTAGATTCTGTTGATAGCTAAAGTACTAGTTTGATTGTGATTATTTGTTATGACTTTTGCCTGCCTTGACTACCCTCCTGAACGCTGATCTTGCACCTCGATATTTCTGATACTCTGTTGCCGAACCCCGGCTCATTCCTTGACTCTGTTTCTGCCTCCTGATTTTGTACCCCGATATATCTGATACCTCGTTGCTGAACCCTGCCTGTACTTTGACTCTGCCTTTGCCTTCTGATCTTGTACTTTATCTGTCCGTGTGTGTACGACCTGGCTTGTCTGACCTCGAGAACCGACCTTACTGTTAGAGGCGGTTCCTCGCTCTGTTAGTGATCCTTCCTCCTGAAGGTTACTTTCAGTCTGTCCTTCCTACTGTCAGTCTGACTCCTCCCGTCTTGGAGAGCTCAGGTCTGCGGAAGGAATCTGTGCAGTACTCCTTGCTGCACTGAGGCCTAGTCCTCAAAGTGTTACTGTTACACCAAACACTACACTCTACTCAGGTGAACAGAGGTTAGCTAGTATATCGGATTATCAGTGATACTGCAGATCACGTATAATCTGGTATACATCTGTATTCCCAGTGATTCTGCAGATCACTGGTAATCAGGTCCTCTCTGTGCTTCACCGATCGTTACAGAACGCCAGACCAAAAATACTGATGGACGCACGAGCTGACCCTCTGTCTGTGCTTGCCACTTCGGTGGATAACATCCATCAAGCACTGGGCCAGCACAAAGCCTTAATTGATGCTCTTAAAGGCTCTGTGCAAACCCTTCAGACGTCAGTTGATTCGGTGCGATCCCCTCCTAGTGATGACATACGTATGCCCGTACCTGATAAGTTTTCCGGCCACAAGTCTGACTTCCGGAATTTTAGGAGTAGAGTGTTGTCATATTTCGAATTGAGACCCCGATCATCGGGGACTGAGACCCAACGGGTCATTTTTATTAAAACATTGTTAACCGGTGACTCCCAGACCTGGGCATACAATCTGCCTCCCACAGATACAGCTCTGACCTCAGTTGAGGAATTTTTTAAGGCTATGGCCGTGATATACGACGACCCTGACCTTGCGGCAACCTCTGAGCGGAAGCTCAAACTTTTGCGCCAAGGCAGAGGGTCGGTCGAGGATTACGCGGCAGAATTCCGTAGGTGGTCCGTCACCGCTAGATTTGACAACTTTGCCCTGATAGATTACTTCCTGTCTGGGTTATCGGAGGAGGTCTCCGACTTAATGTTAACTGTACCTGAGCCCAAGACAGTTGATCAGGCCATATCATCGGCCATTCGAGTTGATCGCAGGCTACGTCATCAGAGGCAGACTAGGGGCAGTCACCGGGTCAGGGTGACTTCGTACGCGGCACCATCCGCTACTCCCCTAGTAACACCTTATCCGCCTGTCTCAACCTCTCCGGCCTTGCCTCCGCCCGAACCAATGCAGATTGGTCGAGCGAAACTGCCCGAACAAGCCGGGAAACGAGTCTGCCTAGGAGTAGTGGGGGGTGACACCCTAGGCACGCCATTCTCACCCCAAAAAGAGAAAAGATTGCTTCTCCCCTGTACGATTACATGGGATAATAAGTCTGTAGCCACTGAGGCTTTTATTGATTCGGGCTCAGCGGCTAATTTTATGAACACTGAATTTGCTCAGGAGTTGGGTATTCCTCTCACTCCAGTGAGTCCCCCCATTCAGGTCACGGCAGTAGACGATTCCCCTCTGCAACGGAATCGTTCCCTGTCACAGACACCGCAGGTGAAGGTCACCTTAGGGGTACTGCATGGGGAACATCTACAGTTTTTTGTATTGCATATGTCAACCTCCACTATCATCCTAGGCATGCCGTGGTTACAAGTCCATTCTCCACAAATAGACTGGGCTACGGGTCAGATAACCAGATGGTCCGATCATTGTCACCAGCACTGTTTAGGGAGGGTGACTTTGGGCCAAACCAGGGTTCAGGTGGAGGGGGTTCCTGAACAGAACATGGAATATGCTGACGTATTTTGTCCCAAGGCAGCGGATAAGTTACCCCCACATCGCCCTTTCGACTGTCCCATTGATCTCCGTTCCGGTTGTGTACCTCCCCGGGGTCATTTGTACAATCTGTCAGGGCCCGAAAAATTGGCCATGCAGGAGTACATCCGTGAAAATTTGGCCAAGGGCTTCATTCGCCCGTCCCGGTCCCCTGCTGGAGCAGGGTTCTTTTTTGTCAAAAAGAAAGATGGAGGCCTGCGACCCTGCATCGATTATCGCGGTCTCAACAAGATTACTGTAAAAAATCGCTATCCGTTGCCACTGATAGATGATTTGTTCACTCAGATTACGGATGCTAAAATCTTTTCTAAGCTAGATTTGCGGGGCGCGTACAATCTGATGCGCATAGGAAGGGGCGATGAGTGGAAAACGGCCTTTAATACACCAGACGGGCATTATGAGTACCTGGTGATGCCCTTCGGGTTATGTAATGCTCCGGCCGTTTTTCAGGAACTCATTAACGAGGTATTCCGGGAGGTGTTGGGGAAATTTGTTCTGGTTTATCTTGATGATATTCTTATCTTCTCCAACAACCTCGCTGAACATAGAAACCATGTGAGGTTTGTGTTGAATCAGTTAAGGCAGAACTCGTTATACGCAAAACTTGAGAAGTGCATCTTTGAAGTAACATCTGTCGCTTTCTTGGGGTACATAATCTCCACCACGGGCCTATCTATGGATCCTGCCAAGGTCTCCGCTGTTCTGGAGTGGCCACAACCGGTTGGGTTGAAATCCCTTCAGCGCTTTCTTGGCTTCGCCAACTACTATAGACGGTTTACAAAGGGGTACTCCACGGTCATTGCTCCCCTTACCTGTCTCACTAAGAAGGGGGCAGATACCACCCACTGGTCTCCTGAGGCTTTACAGGCTTTTGCCACCCTGAAGGGCCTATTCTGTTCAGCACCCATCCTCAGACATGTGGATGCCTCTTTCCCATTCATTGTAGAGGTGGATGCCTCGGAGGTTGGGGTGGGGGCTGTGCTGTCTCAGCGGTCAGGCTTGCAGGGTAGATTGCACCCGTGTGCGTATTTCTCTCGCAGGTTCTCCCCTGCAGAGAGGAATTACGATATTAGCAACAGGGAGCTTTTGGCCATCAAGTTGGCTTTCGAGGAATGGCGACATTGGTTAGAAGGAGCTGAGCATACCATCACGGTTTACACCGATCACAAAAACCTAGAGTATATCGAGGGGGCTAAGAGGTTGAGCCCGCGCCAGGCTCGGTGGTCGCTGTTCTTCTCCAGGTTTAGTTTCATTATTACGTACACTCCAGGTAGCAAAAATGTTAAGGCGGATGCGTTATCCAGGTGTTTCGAGTCAGAGACAGCACAGCCCTCCGTTCCAGAGACCATTGTTCCCCAGAGGTTGATACTGGCAGCAACTGGAACTTGGGAGGACTGGAAGGAGACTTTGACTCCCTTTCAACAGGACATCCCGGAAGGGAAGCCCGCAGGGGTTTTGTTTATTCCTCTGCCATTTCGTCTCCAGGTACTGGAGATGTTCCATGCGCATAAGAATGCTGGCCATCCAGGGGCATCTAGAACACAGGATCTGGTGGCCAGATGCGCCTGGTGGCCGTCACTGGCAGCAGATTGCAAGGAATATGTGAAGGAGTGTACGATATGTGCCAGGAGCAAACCCTCCCGGCTGGCACCTGTTGGTACCTTACAGCCTTTGCCCACCCCGAGTGAGCCGCGGACCCACCTGTCCATGGATTTTGTGGGTGAGCTTCCCAGATCTGAAGGCATGACAGTCATTTGGGTCATAATTGACCGCTTTAGCAAGATGGCCCACTTTGTGCCATTGAAGGGACTCCCCTCGGCTCAGGAGTTGGCCGAGTTATTTATTACACATGTATTCCGATTGCACGGCATTCCTGAAGACATAGTTTCAGATAGGGGAGTGCAATTTGTTTCCCGATTTTGGAAGGCTTTTTGCCAACTCATGGGCATAAAGCTATCATTCTCGTCTGGTTATCATCCTCAGACAAATGGCCAGACTGAGAGGATAAACCAGTCCTTAGAGCAGTTTTTGAGGTGTTATGTTGCAGAGGCGCAAGACGATTGGGTCAGATTCTTGCCCTTCGCGGAGTTTGCTCAGAATAATTTAAAAAATTCGTCCTCCGGATTTTCCCCCTTTCAGGTAGTGACAGGGAGATCACCCAAATTTTCCCCATTGCCTGTGGTCTCCACTCCGTTCCCAGCCCTGGAGCTCTGGCAAAGGTCATTTAGGAACCTTTGGGGGACGGTAAGAAGTAACCTGGAAAAAGCATTTCTGAGTCAGAAGGGTCAAGCTGATAAAAGACGCTCAGTGGAGTGGAGGTTCAGACCAGGAGACTTGGTCTGGGTATCCACACGTCACTTGACCCTGAGACAACCTTCTGATAAACTTGGTCCCAGGTTTGTGGGTCCATTCCCGGTTGTCAGGAAAATTAATGATGTTACATATACCGTTGACCTTCCCACCAGCATGCGGGGAGTAAGGTCTTTCCATGTATCCCTTCTTAAACCAGCAGTTCAGGTGGGTCCTACTCCTCCTCCTCCTGTATTGGTAGATGCCCAACCCGAATATGAGGTGGAGAAGATTATTGATTCACGTACTGTACAAAACTCGGTACAGTATCTCGTTCATTGGAAAGGGTACGGCATTGAAGAGAGGCAATGGGTACCAGGGAGGCGTATGCATGCGGATGAGTTAAGGAGGGAGTTTCATGCCTTACACCCCGAGAAGCCTGGTAGGAGTTGTCCGGAGTTCACTCCTCGGGGGGGGGGGGTACTGTGATGAAACGCGGAAAAGCCGCTGTCTCTCAAGGCGAGGCGGCTGTTTCCGCGTCCAGCATGGCGTCACAACGCGGAAAAAACGCCGCATGCCGCTTAGGCAGAGCGGCGGAATCCGCATTGGGAACGGCGGAATCCGCATTGGAGGCGGCTCCCGCACTCAGTTCACTGGATACATTGCAAAACAGTACTGGTGTGGCTGGGACTGATAGTCCACCAAGATTCAGACTTACACGCGCGCGAGCACAGAGGCAGAGTTTAAATAGCAGTTAGAAGGGTGTCGGCTGACCAGCTGGGTCAGCTGACAAATTCCACTGCTCCCATTGGACCAGCAATTAGGGAGGTCCTGGAAAGGTCCTAGAGTATATATACTGCTGGTTGTTCACTTGCTCTTTGTCTGGCGTGCGATCACATATGTGGGAGCACCCAGATCCGTAGTCAGATCCGCAAGTGTGCCGGGACCAGCTGGAGCTGTAATCCTACACTTAGCTAGATTCTGTTGATAGCTAAAGTACTAGTTTGATTGTGATTATTTGTTATGACTTTTGCCTGCCTTGACTACCCTCCTGAACTCTGATCTTGCACCTCGATATTTCTGATACTCTGTTGCCGAACCCCGGCTCATTCCTTGACTCTGCTTCTGCCTCCTGATTTTGTACCCCGATATTTCTGATACCCCGTTGCTGAACCCTGCCTGTACTTTGACTCCGCCTTTGCCTTCTGATCTTGTACTTTATCTGTCCGTGTGTGTACGACCTGGCTTGTCTGACCTCGAGAACCGACCTTACTGTTAGAGGCGGTTCCTCGCTCTGTTAGTGATCCTTCCTCCTGAAGGTTACTTTCAGTCTGTCCTTCCTACTGTCAGTCTGACTCCTCCCGTCTTGGAGAGCTCAGGTCTGCGGAAGGAATCTGTGCAGTACTCCTTGCTGCACTGAGGCCTAGTCCTCAAAGTGTTACTGTTACACCCAACACTACACTCTACTCAGGTGAACAGAGGTTAGCTAGTATATCGGATTATCAGTGATACTGCAGATCACGTATAATCTGGTATACATCTGTATTCCCAGTGATTCTGCAGATCACTGGTAATCAGGTCCTCTCTGTGCTTCACCGATCGTTACAATTCTCTTTAAAGGAAAGTATAACATTTGACATAACTACTTCCTGTAGGAGGATATCCCACATTATAAAGAGGATCTGTAGTGAAAATAGCCTACTAAAATTGCTTATTTTTTTTTACAACATTCATTTATAAATGATTTAGTCAGTGTTTGCCCATTGCAAAATCTTTCCTCTCCCTGATTTACATTCTGAAATTTAAACCCGCCAATGATGTCACAATATCCAGAACACGCCACCTGCACTGTGCCAGTAAGTGGCCGCCACAAGGCCAGGCTCGGGGAATCTCATGTGAACGTCTGTGTCTGAACTCTCCTCTCAACACTACCAAGGCCACAACCTGCCCTGATAGCGGCACTGCCAGGCAGCTCATGTGACCATTCTTGTCTGATGTGCTATGTCAAGGCTGGCCGCTGTGTCGTGTCTAGAGTAAATATCACTCATGGCAGAGACAGGTACACACTGCTCAGGACTAAAGTATTAGCAACAGAGGCAGGCGAAGACATTTTTTTCAGTGGTTGGAAGAGGAGATACAATACATAGTTATTTGGGTTAAAAAAAGACATATGTCCATCGAGTTCAACCAGAAAACAAAGTACAACACCAGCCTGCTCCCTCATATATCCCTGATGATCCAGAGGAAGGCAAAAAACCCTTAGGCCTTGTTCACATCTAAAATGAAAATTGCAAACATTTTGCGGTTTTGTGCGTGATTTTTTTTTAGCGCTTCCAAGGGCTCCACTGCGCTCTGCTTTTTTTTTTTTTTTTTTTTTTTTTTAAAGCTCTTTTCTTTCATTTCTAATTTTGTAATTCTCTAAGACCCGGAAAATAATAAATACAATGTATTATTCTTAAAACGCAAACACAATCGCTGCACAAAGCAATTTTTTTTGCGTTTTTCCTATACCTTCCATTGAGGCAAAATCGCATAAAAAATGGTACAGGAACCGCTTTGCTGAGTGGATCAGAAACGAAATCATTGCACAAGCACTTTTAGAGCAATTTTGAAAATCGCCTGCGCTTGAAAAAATGCCCCAAATGCCCTAAATTTGAATGAGCCCTCACAAGGCATGGTCCAATTAGCCCCAAAAGGGAAAAAAATTCCTTCTCGACTCCAGATGGCAATCAGATAAAATCCCTGGATCAACACCACTGGGCATTACCTAGCAATTATAAGCATAGATGTCTTTCAACGCAAGGAAAGCATCTAAGCCCCCTTTAAATGCAGGCATAAGGTTTGCCATAACGATTTCCTGAGGCAATGCATTTCACATCTTAATCACTCTTACTGTAAAGAACCCTTTCCCAAATAAATGGCTAAAACGTTTTTCCTCCATGCGCAGATCATGTCCTCTAGTCCTTTGAGAAGGCCTAGGGACAAAAAGCTCATTCGCCAAGCTTTTATATTGCCCTCTGATGTATTTATACATGTTAATTAGATCCCTCTAAGGCGTCTTTTCTCTAGACTAAATAAACCCAGTTTATCTAACCTTTTTTTGGTAAGTGAGACCTTCCATCCCACGTATCAATTTTGTTGCTCGTCTCTGCACCTGCTCTAAGACTGCAATATCTTTCCTGTAATGTGGTGCCCAGAACTGGATTCCATATTCCAAATGTGGCCTTACTAGAGAGTTAAACAGGGGCAATATTATGTCAGCATCTAAAGCTTTTATTTCCCTTTTAATGCATCCCAAAATATTATTAGCTTTAGATGCAACGGCTTGGCATTGAGTACGATTATTTAACATCAAGTCAATGAGTACTCCTAAGTCCTTCTCCAAGTTTGATGTCCCCAACTGTATGTATGGTGCTAGACCATTGGTACGACCAAAATGCATGACTTTACATTTTTCAACATTGAATTTCATCTGCCATTTCTGTGCCCATACAGCCATCCTATCCAGATCCTGTTGCAAATATCTTCCTGAGAGTTGATGATTCTGCACAATTCTACTTCTAGGGGCGACACCCGCCGTCTGTGGGTGCGGGGGGGCCGGCCGCCGAGCCGGAGGGATAGCCGGCAGGACGGGGGTATTGGGCCTAGCGGTGGGGAGGGGGTTCGGACTTACAATACAGTGGGCGGCGATGCAGGAAGTGACGTCAGTGGAGCGCACGCTGGAACGCGGATAAGGTGAGTCCTCCCCGCCCGTGCCTCTTACGATTGGGCATCGGCAGCTTCCTATTACAGCTGGAGGGGAGCGCAGATCGGGGGACCCAGGCGAGGGAGGGAGGGTCCGACCCCCCCCCCTCCCCACCTCTAGGCCCAATACCCCCGTCCTGCCCGCTACCCCTCCGGCTCGGCGACCCCCCACAAGGGGGGGGGGGCAGCGAGTCCCTGTCCACTCACAAAAACCATGTTCAGGAGCGCGTGTAATTTTTTCCTGCTTCCAGACTCTGCTCAACAGCAGAACACTCTCTGCTGCCATTCGCCGGCTCCCAGTCACGTGACCTGCAAGGGGTTTGGGGACCAGGGGGGCCCTATGCTATCATTTTTGCAAGGGGGTCCTGTGAAGTCTGGTTACGCCCCTGATCTGACCAATGTACCCTACACTTGTGTTACAATTTTCCCCAATTATGAAACAAATGATTGAAAACTCTGAGAAAATTGCCTGGGTGTAGATATTAATAAATTGACAATGTACCCTACAATCTTCAACTGTCATAAAAATTGATCAGAAAAATTCACCACTCCTGATAAACTTATATCAGTAAAATCGGAGTTTTATTGTATCGTGTGTGGCCACCTTTTGGCCAATTACTCTCAATCTCCGGCCAAGCTGTGCTCCTTACCAAGTATAACCTAAAAACACACTGCCTCTAAGTATGCAAAGCATATACTGTACTACTCCACCTCCTTAAAGAGGAACTTCAGCCTAAACAAACATACTGTCATTAAGTTACATTAGTTATGTTAATTAAAATAGATAGGTAATATAATCTCTTACCCACCCTGTTTTAAAAGAACAGGCAAATGTTTGATTTCATGAGAGCAGCCATCTTTTTGGTAGAAAGGAGGTGACAGGGAGCATGAGACACAGTTCCAACTGTCCTGTGTGCTGATCACCTCTCCCAGTTGCTAGGCAACGTCAATAACAACATAAGAAATCCCATCATGCTTTGCACATCGTCAGGGAAAAAAAGCCCGGGCAGATTTCTTTGATGGGTGGAGCTTAGCTAAAAATGCAGCTAAAAATGAGGCTTTGGTAAGAAAAACAAAGTTCTGATGCTGACAAACTGTTAAAGAAACACCAAGCCTTTTCAGTTCTGCTGAATAGATTTTTAGTCCGGAGGTTCACTTTAAGTATGCGAAGCATATACTACCCCACCTCCTGCCCCCTCACCGCCCCCCCACCCCCACCACCACCACCACCACCACCATTCCTTTAGATTGTAAGCTCCCAAGGGCAGGGCTCTCTCCCCCTGTTGTGTCTTGGACTTTGTTGTACATTTTGATCATCATGCTACATTTGTCACTGCAATTACTACCAAATTCTGCATTATGTACCAATATCTATATTTTGTGAATACCACTATCTGTACTCTTTATATCCATGTTTGTTTCTTACTCTGTACAGTGCCACAGACTATGTTGGCACTTCATAATTCAATAATGATAGTAATTGCCTTTAATGTGCATTACAATCCATCTCCTAGAGATTATTATGTCTGTTTAACTCAATAAATATGGACCACATGACTGTGTGCATCGCATGACCTGACTGACTGCTGCGGGAGATAGGGGTGGAGGAGGCGTTGCAAGGAGGCCGCAGGCTGCCAGCAGGAACTGGTCACCTGTCACCTGCTTCAGCTGCCAGTTAACATTTTTATATTGCAAAACCAACATTTTTTCTTCAGTCTTGAAATAGGTTTTGAAGCTTTTCTTTGAAATTAAATGATATAAACAGATGATGAAGGACTTCAAAGGGAACGTAAACTGAGAGGGATATGGAGGCTGCCATATTTATTTCCTTTAAACAATACCAGTTGCCTGGCAGTCCTGCTGATCTCTTTGGCTGCGGTAGTGTCTAAATCACACACCTGGCACAAGCATGTGGCAAATCCAGCCAGGCACATCTGATATACATGCTTGTTTATGGCTAAACGTATTAGAGGCAGAGGCTCAGCAGGGCAGCCAGGCAATGTGCATTGTTTAAAAGGAAATACATATAGCAGCCTCTATATAACTCTCAATTCATGTGTACTTTGTTGTTATTTCTCACTTTGTATTTTTAGAACTTGTTGGATGTCGAAAAGGTATCATATAGATCATTAGGGGAAAACATAAGAGATATACCATGTGGGAAAGTTTCAAGAAACATAGTTATTTTTTCAGCACCATGGACAGGGCTTTCCAGGCAATCAGCAGTAGGGAGCACAGCTGTGGTTGCTTAGTCCTTCAGCACCATGGACAGGGCTTTCCAGGCAATTAGCAGTAGGGGTAGGGGGCACAGCTGTGGTTCCCCGAGTTGCTTCAGCACCATGGACAGGGCTTTCCAGGCAGTCAGCAGTAGGGAGCACAGCTGTGGTTCCTTAGTCCTTCAGCACTATGGACAGGGCATTCCAGGCAATCAGCAGTAGGGGTAGGGGGCACAGCTGTGGTTCCCCGAGTGCTTCAGCACCATGGACAGGGCTTTCCAGGCAGTCAGCAGTAGGGAGCACAGCTGTGGTTCCTTAGTCCTTCAGCACCATGGACAGGGCTTTCCAGGCAGTCAGCAGTAGGGAGCACAGCTGTGGTTCCTTAGACCTTCAGCACCATGGACAGGTCTTTCCAGTCAGTCAGCAGTAGGGAGCACTGCTGTGGTTCCTTAGTTCTTCAGCACCATGGACAGGGCTTTCCAGGCAGTCAGCAGTAGGGAGCACAGCTTTGGTTCCTTAGTCCTTCAGAACCATGGACAGGGCTTTCCAGGCAGTCAGCAGTAGTGGGCACAGCTTTGGTTCCTTAGTCCTTCAGCACCATGGACAGGGCTTTCCAGGCAATCAGCAGTAGGGAGCACAGCTGTGGTTCCTCAAGTGCTTCAGCACCATGGACAGCACTTTCCAGGCAGTCAGCAGTAGGTAGCACAGCTGTGGTTCCCTGAATGCTTCAGCACCATGGACAGGGATCTCCAGGCAGTCAGCAGTAGGGAGCACAGCTGTGGTTCCTCCAGTGCTTCAGCACTATGGACAGGGATTTCCAGGCAGTCAGCAGTAGGGAGCACAACTGCGGTTCCCCGAGGGCTTCAGCACCATGGACAGCAGTTTCCAGGCGATCAGCAGTAGGGAGCACAGCTGTGGTTCCCTGAATGCTTCAGGACTATGGACAGGGCTTTCCAGGCAGTCAGCAGTAGGGAGCACAGCTGTGGTTCCCCAAGTGCTTCAGCACCATGGACAGGGCTTTCCAGGCAGTCAGCAGCAGGGAGCACAGCTGGGATTCCCTGAGGGCTCCAGCACCATGGACAGGGTTTTCCAGCCAGTCAGCAGTAGTGAGCACAGCTAAGGTTCCCCAAGGGCTTCAGCACCATGGACAGAGCTTTCCAGGCAGTCAGCAGTAGGGAGCACAGCTGTGGTTCCTTAGTCCTTCAGCACTATGGACAGGGCTTTCCAGGCAGTCAGCAGTAGGGAGCACAGCTGGGGTTCCCAGAGGGCTTCAGCACCATGGACAGCACTTTCCAGGCAGTCAGCAGTAGGTAGCACAGCTGTGGTTCCCTGAATGCTTCAGCACCATGGACAGGGATTTCGAGGCAGTCAGCAGTAGGGAGCACAGCTGTGGTTCCAGAAGTGCTTCAGCACCATGGACAGGGCTTTCCAGGCAGTCAGCAGTAGGGAGCACAGCTGGGGCTCCCCAAGGGCTTCAGCGCCATGGACAGGGCTTTCCAGGCAGGCAGCAGTAGTGAGCAGAGCAGTGGTTCCTCCAGTGCTTCAGCACCATGGACAGCACTTTCCAGGCAGTCATCAATAGGGAGCACAGCTGTGGTTCCTCCAGGGCTTCAGCACTATGGACAGGGCTTTCCAGGCAATCAGCAGTAGGGAGCACAGCTGTGGTTCCCCAAGTGCTTCAGCACCATGGACAGCACTTTCCAGGCAGTCAGCAGTAGGGAGCACAGCTGTGGTTCCTCCAGGGCTTCAGCACTATGGACAGGGCTTTCCGGGCAATCAGCAGTAGGGAGCACAGCTGTGGTTACCCAAGTGCTTCAGCACCATGGACAGGGCTTTCCAGGCAGTCAGCAGTAGGGAGCACAGCTGTGGTTCCCCAAGTGCTTCAGCACCATGGACAGAGCTTTCCAGGCAGGCAGCAGTAGTGAGCACTGCTGTGGTTCCTCCAGTGCTTCAGCACCATGGACAGGGCTTTCCAGGCAGTCAGCAGTAGGGAGCACAGCTGTGGTTTCTCCAGGGCTTCAGCACTATGGACAGGGCTTTCCGGGCAATCAGCAGTAGGGAGCACAGCTGTGGTTCCCCCAAGTGCTTCAGCACCATGGACAGCACTTTCCAGGCACTCAGCAGTAGGGAGCACAGCTGTGGTTCCCTGAGTGCTTCAGCACCATGGACAGGGGTTTCCAGGCAGTCAGCAGTAGGGAGCACAGCTGTGGTTCCCCAAGTGCTTCAGCACCATGGACAGAGCTTTCCAGGCAGGCAGCAGTAGTGAGCACTGCTGTGGTTCCTCCAGTGCTTCAGCACCATGGACAGGGCTTTCCAGGCAGTCAGCAGTAGGGAGCACAGCTGTGGTTTCTCCAGGGCTTCAGCACTATGGACAGGGCTTTCCGGGCAATCAGCAGTAGGGAGCACAGCTGTGGTTCCCCAAGTGCTTCAGCACCATGGACAGCACTTTCCAGGCAGTCAGCAGTAGGGAACACAACTGTTGTTTCCTCAGTGCTTCAGCATCTGGCCATCGTGCTGATATGGAATTCATCGCGATAGCCCGTCCGGTTATTGAGGTATGACCCTTCTCAAGAACTGGGTCCGCTGCACTAGCCATGTCTGATGTCATATTAATCTGTAATTTCCGACAAGTATGAATCTGTTATTCACCTAAATATGACTTGTCTCGTTTGTAAGTTATGGCATTTTATAAGTTTAAACCTAAAATCTCTCAGAGGGAATGAACCGTCATTGGTGGGTAATTCAGAGGGGGCCGGCATTGCCACACCCCCAAACCAGCTTCATCAAAAGCATCTGCGAGGGGCTCTTCCCTCAGTCCTCCAAATTCCATATGTATGAGAGCGGTCTGCTGCCAGCCAGAGGACACATGGTTGGCACTTGACAAAGGCCTAGTGCCGAAACGTTGTGTGCTTTTCTGCTGCTATGGAATAAAATTCTGCTATAATTGCACTAATCCAGGTTGAGACCCAGTCTTTCCTTCTCTGCTGACACATGGTTGGCGGCCATTTTGCTTGGATTTTAAATTGAGCTGAAACAAAGAACTTTACCAAGGACTTTATGATTCTTCCCACAAAAGGACATCTTTCCATGAAACTAAGTATTTTTTCTCCCTTTCTTTTATTTTTCATACTGGCTATTAATGTTTCAATAATTGTTGATTTTAATAATTGTCTGTATATATTAATTATTTATATTGCCTGTTAATAAAGACTTTATCAAAGTCATTCATTGTTCTGCTACCCTGCTATTCAGCCACACAAACTGAACCCTGACTTCTGAAGAGACGCTACTATTGTATTGTTGCTAGCTAGACAGAGTAGAGTGTGTTTAACCATTTTTATTTGTAGGTCTCGGCTCAGCCAGTTAGTGAGTTCCTCTGTCTCAGGAAACAGAGGTGGTGGCAGTTATACCCTGAAATAGTGTGTAAAGTTGTAATTACCGTACCTCACAGGCTCCCTTCTGGTCAGGCTGCTGCCCAAATTTCCGTCGGTTTCTGCGCAAAGATCACGCCCACAGCTTGCATGGTCTGTGTGCTGAAACCGATTGGAAGGCAATTTGCGGTCTGACCACTAGGGCTCCTGTGACACATGGGCAGGGCTTTCCAGGCACTCAGCAGTAGGGAGCACAGCTGTGGTTCCCTGAGTGCTTCAGCACCATGGACAGGGCTTTCCAGGCAATCAGCAGTAGGGAGCACAGCTGTGGTTCCCCGAGTGCTTCAGCACCATGGACAGGGCTTTCCAGGCAATCAGCAGTAGGGACCACAGCTGTGGTTCCCCAACTGCTTCAGCACCATGGACAGGGCTTTCAGGCAGTCAGCAGTAGGGAGCACAGCTGTGGTTCCCTGAGTGCTTCAGTACCATGGACAGGGCTTTCCAGGCAGTCAGCAGTAGGGAGCACAGCTGTGGTCCCCCGACTGCTTCAGCACCATGGACAGGGCTTTCAGGCAGTCAGCAGTAGGGAGCACAGCTGTGGTTCCCTGAGTGCTTCAGCACCATGGACAGGACTTTCCAGACACTAAGCAGTAGGGAGCAAAGCTGTGGTCCCCCGACTGCTTCAGCACCATGGACAGGGCTTTCCAGGCAATCAGCAGTAGGGAGCACAGCTGTGGTCCCCTGAGTGCTTCAGCACCATGGACAGGGCTTTCCAGGCACTCAGCAGTAGGGAATAAAACTGTGGTTCCCCGAATGCTTCAGCACCATGTACAGGGCTTTACAGACCATCAGTAGTAGGGAGCACTGCTGTGGTTCCTGAGTGCTTCAGCACCATGGACAGGACTTTCCAGGCAATCAGCAGTAGGGAGCACAACTGTGGTTGGTTGGTATCTGGAAACTAGTGAGGAGATGTATATGGTAGAGAAATTGTGGAGAGCTTTGTAAGGTAGGGTTTAGAGTGTGAAATGGATCTTCTCGCTAATTGGCAGCCAATGATGAAGAGCTTGACAGAGAAGAGTGAGAGGAAATATGAATGAGACGAGCAGCCGAGTTCAGTACAGATTGGAGCAGTGCCAGTCTGTTAGTTGGTAGTTCACAAAGTAGTATGATAGTAGTAAGATATTATAAGAGCATTTACTAACATTTTAGTTGTGTGCTGAGTGAGAAAAGGATGCCTGCAAGATGTATTTTTGAGTTGTTGATGGCAGGAGCTGGTTAGAGAGTGAATGTGAGGAATACATGAGAGAGAGGAGTCAAATATTACCCCTAAGCAACATGCTTTGGGAACATAGGCTATAGGGGGTCATAGGGAGCACAGCTGTGGTCTCCCAAGTGCGTCCCAGACTGGTAGTAGCAGTAGGGATGGTCAATGGGTCGCTAACTTTTTTGAGTTGATGCAATTTTTATGTTAATTTATGCAACTGGACTGGTCAAAGGCAGTAGTTGATGATTTTGAATGGTCTAGTTGCAAAGCTGCCTAAATTAGTAAAAAATAAGCATACTGTATATGTAAAGGGATGACCAATGTGAGGCTAATCAATCCACATTGATGTAGATGTTATGACTTTGACATACTGGCACACTTGCTAGTGAGGGGGGAGGGGTTAACTGGGCACACAATGCTGGGCGGGGGGGGGGGAGTGACATAGTTGGCTGGCCCATGCTATACACAAACAAGAACTCTCAAGCGACTGGCAAGTACATATGGTATGAAACAATCCCGCCCTGTGCTGGGTAAGGGGTTACTCACACAATTTCTAAATTTGTTGCAGCTGTTCCAGAGAAATTCCCTTTGGAAGAATCAGTCACATGACCCATGAACAAAGTATAGAGCTGTCAGCAGAAGGGGTGTTTCTTCCTCTACCCAAAGCCAATCATTACCTGACCCTACCCACCTCCCCTTATCAGTCCCTCGTATGGTGGGGGTAGGGAGATGGTTATCCATCAATAAACAACCCCCCCCCCCCCCCCCCAAAAAAAAATATTTTTTTTATTAAATATGGAGTTTGACCTAGAAAGGGACACCAAATGGTGTACATAACTGTTAAGGGCTCAGCCAGCAGTGACATTCTTCTATTTGGCGCCACCATGTGGTCAAATATGAAACTTCTCGTTGTGAAAAACATAAAGAACCTGTTTATAATAGGCTCAGCACAGTTAAAGGGGTTCTGTAGTGGTATTTAAAAACAAAAAGTGTCACTTACCTGGGGCTTCTACCGGCCCCCTGCAGATATCCTGTCCCGCACCATCACTGAAGCATCCTCCGTTTCCCGCTGCAGGTCACTGTCCAATTATTCGTCTAACTAGATGAATGTCACTGCGGTTGCGCTTCTCTGGGAGCTTACTGCGCAGGTGCAGTACAAAGTTTTCTCATACCGCGCCTGCGCAGTAAGCTCCCAGAGACATTAGTCTAGTTAGATAAATAATTAGATAATGATCCACGGTGGGGAACGGAGGATTCTTCAGTGACGGTGCAGGACAAGATGTCTGCAGGGGGCCGTTAGAAGCCCATGTAAGTGACACTTTTTGTTTTGAAATACCGCTACAGAACCCCTTTAAACTCCATACCCACCTGGCGACACTTGCAGCGATGTTACCCGACGTCAGACAACATCGTTTAACATAAGCATGTTAAATGATGGTGCCCTCCGCAGCGATCGCGCATCGTTAAGCAATGAACACAGCAGATCGGATTGTTAAGATCCTGGCCTGATGACTCCGCATGACGTACAGCGATCACTTACTTACCACTCCCGCCCGTCGTGAAGTCGCGTGACGTCCCAAGCAGGAAGAGGCGTCGCTGGACCTATCAGAGTACGTAGCTTTACATTATAACATAACAATTACACAGAGTTGATCACATTTTCGCTAGTGGTGATTAATGCTATGATTGCTTTACTGCAGTTTACTTAAAGAGGAGCTAATGAAAATAATGTAATAAAAAAAAGTGCTTCATTTTTAGAATAATTATGTATAAATGATTTAATCAATGTTTACCCATTGTAAAATCTTTTAAATCCCTGATTTACATTCTGATATTTATTACATGGTGACACTTTTACTGTTGGCAGGTGATGTAGCTGCTTCATGTTTCTTTGGCAGTTGGAAACAGCTGTAAACAGCTATTTCCCACAATGCAGCAGGGTTCACAGACAGGAAACTGCCAAGAGTATGTACTTTTCTTGTTTCTTGTGGGAGGGGTTTCACCACAATATCAGTTATACAGCGCCCCCTGATGGTCTGTTTGTGAAAAGAAATAGATTTCTCATGGGAAAGGGGGTATCAGCTACTGATTGGGATGAAGTTCAATTCTTGGTCGGAGTTTCTCTTTAAAGAAGGAGTATACCAAGAATTAGTAGAAAGGGAAAAAAATGAATCAATGCATTGCAGTAAGAAGAAAAAATAGAAAACAGATAAAAAAATAATTAATATTCATCATTTAATTCTTTCAAACTGTTTGATCCACTGTGAGCCTGCAGTTCATCCTCTTTACTGCTGGCAGACAAGAGGAAAAAAACCAGACAGCACCAACTGCCCTTATCTATAAACACACAGGGCCCATTCACACTTACGCAATTAGCGGCGGGTGCTTACCGCTAATCGCTAAAGCGATTGCACTTTTTAAAGCGCTAGTGCTTTGTGAAAACTAATATATCTGATACCTCCTCTCTTTCATGTAGAACAGCATATGAGGCCATATGTGTAAGAGACCTTTTTTCCTCTGGAGTCATTTCTATGATATATAAGTACTTGTCACGGGTGTTCTCAGAATGGAAACCAGAATATACGATAAAATGGGAGAAAGAACTGGGTATTACAATAGTAACTGAAGAGTTACAAGATATCTGGAATAATATTCCCTGCATTTACGTGAATGCTGATCTGATTGAAGCCAATTATAAACTGTTATTTAGGTGGTACCTAGTTCCACAAAGATTGTCAAAAATTAAACCAAACTCCACTTCTAATTGTTTCAGGGGTTGCACAGAGGTTGGTACACATGCCCACATTTGGTGGAAATGCAAAAAAGCGAATAGATTGTGGATAAGGGTCTGCACATGGGCCTCGTCATTACTTAACACTCCTGTTCCCAAGAATCCTGCTCATACACTTCTAGGTCTCCCGTATCCGAACCTGACCTCCACTCAAAATACTCTGATTAACTTTATTTTTACAGCAACAAAATTAACAATTGCTGCTTCCTGGAACACTACAACTGTATCCTTTGATCAGGTTAAACAGAGACTTTGTCACATTTTATTTTTGAGAAGCTCAAAGCTAGAATAATGGACAGTATGAAAAAATTTGATAAGATATGGTCCCCCCTTACCAATTATATCCTTGGGTCTGAGATGAGTTCCCAATTAGGACATTACTGACACTACTCACCTGGGCTAATGAGTCAAATCCATAATCCTTGTTGGAGGATTGGTGGGCCCCCGCTCTCGCGGTCTTGACCTACTTCTCTATACTTCTCTTTTCTTCTTTATTTTCCTGTCCTCTTTCTTTACCTACTCTCGTTTACGAACTGATCAACCTGACAAGGTATAATTCTTTACGGACCTGTACTGGTATTACAACCCCAAATATGCCTGCTTTCCTATGAACCATCTTGTCATAAGTGCAGTTCTTCCAAGATGGCAATAAAGATCCTGTCTCGCCGGAGACAGGACCTCATAAGCGTTCAGCTGTACCCAGGGCCGGCCCTAGACTTTTTGCCGCCTGAGGCAAAAAAAAAATTTCCGCCGCCACCCCCCGGTGGGGGGGGGGGGGGGGCGCTCTGGGGGGCCGCCGGGCTGGAGGGGTAGCTGGCAGGACGGGGGTATTGGGCCTAGCGGCAGGGAGGGGGTCGTAACCCCCCCTCCCTCGTCTGGGTCCCCCGAACTGCGCTCCCCTCCAGCCTTACATAGAAGAAGCAGCCGCTATTTGTAAGACGCACGGGCGGGGAGGACTCACCTCTTCCCAGCGTGCGCTCCACTGACATCACTTCCTGCAGCGTTGCAGGAAGTGACGTCAGTGGAGCGCACGCTGGATCGAGGAAGAGGTGAGTCCTCCCCGCCCGTGCCTCTTACAAATAGAGGCTGCTTCTATGTAAGGCTGGAGGGGAGCGGAGGACGGGGGACCCAGGCGAGGGAGGGGGGGGGGGGGTCCGACCCCCCCTCCCTGCCGCTAGGCCCAATACCCCCGTCCTGCCAGCTACCCCTCCAGCTCGGCGGCCGGCTCCCCGCACGGACGGGCGGATGCCGCCCCTGGAAATTTGCCGCCTGAGGCAAAAGTTTCACCCCGCCTCATGAGCGGGCCGGCAATGGCTGTACCTAAGGGAAGGTGGCCCTACCCAACCATTTTTGGTTTTGTGAATGGGCAGTCGCCACCTTCCCTAACCAAGTTTCTAAGTATACTAACACTCAGCCTTTCTAAAAACCGAATTACTTGGTTAGGGGTTGTCCTTTATACGCCAACCTTGTGATTCTTGTTATTCAATTCTCACAGGCTCCCACAGTTTCAAGATTCATGTTGTCATTCTATTACTTTTCTAATATGCATTGTATTTACACTATCTTATGTTTGTAAACAGCAATGTACTTCATGTTTCATTACTTTGACTGTAATGGTATTCTGGTTCTATGTTAAAACCAATAAAAATGATTGAAATATAAAGCGCTAGTGCTTTGTGATCCTGCCGCGATTGGCGCAGATCACGGGTGTTTTGCGATTAGCACCAATTGCAAACCTTTTACCTGCAGCATTTTTGGGGCGATTCTGGAGCGATCGCGGTACAGTGCTATCAAAGCTCTGAAGTCGCGGAAGTGTCCAGTGATTTTTACAGCACTAATCGCTGTAAAATCACTCGCGCAAAACGCTAGCGCTAAGCGCTGACGTTTCGCGATTTTAAGTGTGAATGAGCCCTAACAATGTGATATTGCTTGCGTTGCAGTTGGAAACAGCTGTTATTTCCCACAATGCAATAAGGCTCTCACAGTGTAATGTCAGCAGCATGGTCATGACATCACACTGTGGGAGGGGTTTTACCACATTGGGCTCTATTCACAATCATTTTCCGCATGCAGAAATGCACTTGCGGTAAATTCCCGACTGAAATAAGACCATCTTGACATTCACAAATGTTTATGCATGAACATTTGCCACATGCGTAAAATTTTACGCATGAATTATCTGCATGCGTAAAAATGCGGTAAAAGTCCGCAAAAGTCAGTGGTTCCCGCAAAAAAAAAATCTAAATTCACAAAAAAATGCGGCGCCTTATTTCTGAATTAACTACTGATTTTTTTAATCACCTACTAGTACTTGGTGATATATTTCGCTTCCCATTGACTTAAATGGAGTCTGGAGCCTTGATCGCTGTGTTTGCTGAACTTTATGCCACTTTTTTTCCGCATGTTTACAATGTAATTACGCATGTTTCCCAAATTTTTTACGCATTGTTCCCGAATGCGGAAAACATGCGGAACATTTTTAGTGACTGTGGAAAATATGCGGAAATTATCACTGGCGGTAAAAAAATCTCTTGCCGCATGTGAGATTGTGAAATAGAGCCCAATATCAGCCATAAAGACCCCCTGATGATCTAGAAGGCCCCTTGCACACTGCACCGCACCGTGGTACTCTTCCCCGCGGCAAGGGCCATGCAAGTCTATGGAGATTTGCACACTTCACTCCATGCGATGTGGCACAACAAAAGTATCCAAATCCCCGCTATGCAGACACAAAGGCTGCATTGCGTTACCTCTTGATCCGTGGCTACCGCACGGATTATACAGTAATACAAGTCAATAG